>NC_088201.1:176114545-176140675 GCF_037126465.1 Ornithodoros turicata
AGTGTCATTTACTTGTTTCTTTAATGGCTTTTTCCCCTCTTCATAATTCACTGGCTTGCACTGTGGCATTGAGGAATGCTCAGTCACCCTCCCAGGTGTATATCGTTCGCTGACCGACCCCTGGTTTGCCAATTCCGAACGGTGCGCAGCCACCCAGAGCTGACGAGCCACAAATACGGCGAAACACGTGTCCTCTGGTGCAGTCCATCGTTCCATGAGTATCTGTTTCTCTGCGTGCAGCCATAGAAGCCATCTTAATCTGTAATTTTTAATTTCAAACACGTCTAATGTCATTTAGTTGTTTCTTTAAAGACTTTTTCCCCTCATTATAATTCACTGGCTTGCACTGTGGCATTGAGGAATGCTCAGTCACCCTCCCAGGTGTATATCGCTCGCTGACCGACCCCTGGTTTGCAATTACGAACGATGCGCATCCACCCAGAGCTGACGAGCCACAAATACGGCGAAACACGTGTCGTCTGGTGCAGTCCATCGTTCCATGAGTATCTGTTTCTCTGCGTGCAGCCATAGAAGCCATCTTAATCTGTAAATTTGAATTTCAAACACGTCTAGTGTCAACGATGAAAGATGAAAGTCACTGAAAAGGTTAGCCAGCTGTAGGGATCGAACCCACATCTTCTGGATTGCCGGCAATCCAGGACCGGCAATCCAGAAGATGTGGGTTCGATCCCTACAGCTGGCTAACCTTTTCAGTGACTTTCATCTGTCATCGTTGATTTCTTAGGCAATTTGAGGCTTTGTTTGTATCTGTCCCTTCTATGTTGTTCCAGCCTCAGAACATCAGTTTATCTCTCGTCTAGTGTCATTTACTTGTTTCTTTAATGGCTTTTCCCCTCATTATAATTCACTGGCTTGCACTGTGGCATTGAGGAATGCTCAGTCACCCTCCCAGGTGTATATCGCTCGCTGACAGACCCCTGGTTTGCAATTCCGAACGATGCGCAGCCACCCAGAGCTGACGAGCCACAAATACGGCGAAACACGTGTCCTCTGGTGCAGTCCATCGTTCCATGAGTATATGTTTCTCTGCGTGCAGCCATAGAAGCCATCTTAATCTGTAATTTTTAATTTCAAACACGTCTAGTGTCATTTAGTTGTTTCTTTAATGACTTTTTCCCCTCATTATAATTCACTGACTTGCACTGTGGCATTGAGGAATGCTCAGTCACCCTCCCAGGTGTATATCGCTCGCTGACCGACCCCTAGTTTGCCTATTCTGAACGATGCAGAGCTACCTAGAGCTGACGAGCCACAAACACGGCGAAACACGTGTCCTCTGGTGCTGTCCATCGTTCCATGAGTATCTGTTTCTCTGTCTGCAGCCATAGAAGCCATCTTAATCTGTAATTTTTAATTTCAAACACGTCTAGTGTCAATTATTTGCTTCTTTAATGGCTTTTTCGCCTCATTATAATTCACTGGCTTGCACTGTGGCATTGAGGAATGCTCAGTCACCCTCCCAGGTGTATATCACTCGCTGACCGACCCCTGGTTTGCCAATTCCGAACGATGCGCAGCCACCCAGAGCTGACGAGCCACAAATACTGCGAAACACGTGTCCTCTGGTGCAGTCCATCGTTCCATGAGTATCTGTTTCTCTGCGTGCAGCCATAGAAGCCATCTTAATCTGTAATTTTTAATTTCAAACACGTCTAGTGTCATTTACTTGTTTCTTTAATGTCTTTTTCCCCTCATTATAATTCACTGGCTTGCACTGTGGCATTGAGGAATGCTCAGTCACCCTCCCAGGTGTATATCGCTCGCTGACCGACCCTCTGGTTTGCAATTCCGAACGATGCGCAGCCACCCAGAGCTGACGAGCCACAAATACGGCGAAACACGTGTCCTCTGGTGCAGTCCATCGTTCCATGAGTATCTGTTTCTCTGCGTGCAGCCATAGAAGCCATCATAATCTGTAAATTTGAATTTCAAACACGTCTAGTGTCATTTACTTGTTTCTTTAATGGCTTTTTCCCTCATTATAATTCACTGGGTTGCCCTGTGGCATTGAGGAATGCTCAGTCACCCTCCCAGGTGTATATCGCTCGCTGACCGACCCCTGGTTTGCCAATTCCGAACGATGCGCAGCCACCCAGAGCTGACGAGCCACAAATACGGCGAAACACGTGTCCTCTGGTGCAGTCCATGGTTCCATGAGTATCTGTTTCTCTGCGTGCAGCCATAGAAGCCATCTTAATATGTAATTTTTAATTTCAAACACGTCTAGTGTCATTTACTTGTTTCTTTAATGGCTTTTTCCCCTCATTATAATTCACTGGCTTGCACTGTGGCATTGAGGAATGCTCAGTCACCCTCCCAGGTGTATATCGCTCGCTGACCGACCCCTGGTTTGCAATTCCGAACGATGCGCAGCCACACAGAGCTGACGAGCCACAAATACGGCGAAACACGTGTCCTCTGGTGCAGTTCATCGTTCCATGAGTATCTGTTTCTCTGCGTGCAGCCATAGAAGCCATCTTAATCTGTAATTTTTAATTTCAAACACGTCTAGTGTCATTTAGTTGTTTCTTTAATGACTTTTTCCCCTCATTATAATTCACTGGCTTGCACTGTGGCATTGAGGAATGCTCAGTCACCCTCCCAGGTGTATATCGCTCGTTGACCGACCCCTGGTTTGCAATTCCGAACGATGCGCATCCACCCAGAGCTGACGAGCCACAAATACGGCGAAACACGTGTCCTCTGGTGCAGTCCATCGTTCCATGAGTATCTGTTTCTCTGCGTGCAGCCA
The DNA here is from genome assembly GCF_037126465.1 of Ornithodoros turicata. NCBI lineage: Eukaryota > Metazoa > Arthropoda > Arachnida > Ixodida > Argasidae > Ornithodoros > Ornithodoros turicata. The sequence continues at coordinate 176,117,319 of NC_088201.1, forward strand.
TAGAAGCCATCTTAATCTGTAAATTTGAATTTCAAACACGTCTAGTGTCAACGATGAAAGATGAAAGTCACTGAAAAGGTTAGCCAGCTGTAGGGATCGAACCCACATCTTCTGGATTGCCGGCAATCCAGGACCGGCAATCCAGAAGATGTGGGTTCGATCCCTACAGCTGGCTAACCTTTTCAGACGACTTTCATCTTTCATCGTTGATTTCTTAGGCAATTTGAGGCTTTGTTTGTATCTGTCCCTTCTATGTTGTTCCAGCCTCAGAACATCAGTTTATCTCTCGTCTAGTGTCATTTACTTGTTTCTTTAATGGCTTTTTCCCCTCTTCATAATTCACTGGCTTGCACTGTGGCATTGAGGAATGCTCAGTCACCCTCCCAGGTGTATATCGTTCGCTGACCAACCCCCGGTTTGCCAATTCCGAACGATGCGCAGCTACCCAGAGCTGTCGAGCCACAAATACCGCGAAACACGTATCCTCTGGTGCAGTCCATCGTTCCATGAGTATCTGTTTCTCTGCGTGCAGCCATGAAGCCATCTGAATCTGTAATTTTTAATTTCAAACACATCTAGTGTCATTTACTTGTTTCTTTAATGGCTTTTTCCCCTCATTATAATTCACTGGCTTGCACTGTGGCATTGAGGAATGCTCAGTCACCCTCCCAGGTGTATATCGCTCGCTGACCGACCCCTGGTTTGCCAATTCCGAACGATGCGCAGCCACCCAGAGCTGACGAGCCACAAATACGGCGAAACACGTGTCCTCTAGTGCAGTCCGTCGTTCCATGAGTATCTGTTTCTCTGCGTGCAGCCATAGAAGCCATCTTAATCTGTAATTTTTAATTTCAAACACGTCTAGTGTCATTTACTTGTTTCTTTAATGACTTTTTCCCCTCATTATAATTCACTGGCTTGCACTGTGGCATTGAGGAATGCTCAGTCACCCTCCCAGGTGTATATCACTCGCTGACCGACCCCTGGTTTGCCAATTCCGAACGGTGCGCAGCCACCCAGAGCTGACGAGCCACAAATACGGCGAAACACGTGTCCTCTGGTGCAGTCCATCGTTCCATGAGTATCTGTTTCTCTGCGTGCAGCCATAGAAGCCATCTTAATCTGTAATTTTTAATTTCAAACACGTCTAATGTCATTTAGTTGTTCCTTTAAAGACTTTTTCCCCTCATTATAATTCACTGGCTTGCACTGTGGCATTGAGGAATGCTCAGTCACCCTCCCAGGTGTATATCGCTCGCTGACCGACCCCTGGGTTGCAATTCCGAACGATGCGCATCCACCCAGAGCTGACGAGCCACAAATACGGCGAAACACGTGTCCTCTGGTGCAGTCCATCGTTCCATGAGTATCTGTTTCTCTGCGTGCAGCCATAGAAGCCATCTTAATCTGTAAATTTGAATTTCAAACACGTCTAGTGTCAACGATGAAAGATGAAAGTCACTGAAAAGGTTAGCCAGCTGTAGGGATCGAACCCACATCTTCTGGATTGCCGGCAATCCAGGACCGGCAATCCAGAAGATGTGGGTTCGATCCCTACAGCTGGCTAACCTTTTCAGTGACTTTCATCTGTCATCGTTGATTTCTTAGGCAATTTGAGGCTTTGTTTGTATCTGTCCCTTCTATGTTGTTCCAGCCTCAGAACATCAGTTTATCTCTCGTCTACTGTCATTTACTTGTTTCTTTAATGGCTTTTTCCCTCATTATAATTCACTGGGTTGCACTGTGGCATTGAGGAATGCTCAGTCACCCTCCCAGGTGTATATCGTTCGCTGACCAACCCCCGGTTTGCCAATTCCGAACGATGCGCAGCTACCCAGAGCTGTCGAGCCACAAATACCGCGAAACACGTATCCTCTGGTGCAGTCCATCGTTCCATGAGTATCTGTTTCTCTGCGTGCAGCCATGAAGCCATCTAAATCTGTAATTTTTAATTTCAAACACATCTAGTGTCATTTACTTGTTTCTTTAATGGCTTTTCCCCTCATTATAATTCACTGGCTTGCACTGTGGCATTGAGGAGTGCTCAGTCACCCTCCCAGGTGTATATCGCTCGCTGACCGACCCCTGGTTTGCAATTCCGAACGATGCGCAGGCACCGAGAGCTGACGAGCCACAAATACGGCGAAACACGTGTCCTCTGGTGCAGTCCATCGTTCCATGAGTATCTGTTTCTCTGCGTGCAGCCATAGAAGCCATCTTAATCTGTAAATTTGAATTTCAAACACGTCTAGTGTCATTTACATGTTTCTTTAATGGCTTTCCCCCTCATTATAATTCACTGGCTTGCACTGTGGCATTGAGGAGTACTCAGTCACCCTCCCAGGTGTATATCGCTCGCTGACTGACCCCTGGTTTGCCAATTCCGAAAGATGCGCAGCTACCCAGAGCTGACGAGCCACAAATACGGCGAAACACGTATCCTCTGGTGCAGTCCATCGTTCCATGAGTATCTGTTTCTCTGCGTGCAGCCATAGAAGCCATCTGAATCTGTAATTTTTAATTTCAAACACGTCTAGTGTCATTTACTTGTTTCTTTAATGGCTTTTCCCCTCATTATAATTCACTGGCTTGCACTGTGGCATTGAGGAATGCTCAGTCACCCTCCCAGGTGTATATCGCTCGCTGACAGCCCCCTGGTTTGCAATTCCGAACGATGCGCAGCCACCCAGAGCTGACGAGCCACAAATACGGCGAAACACGTGTCCTCTGGTGCAGTCCATCGTTCCATGAGTATATGTTTCTCTGCGTGCAGCCATAGAAGCCATCTTAATCTGTAATTTTTAATTTCAAACACGTCTATTGTCATTTAGTTGTTTCTTTAATGACTTTTCCCCCTCATTATAATTCACTGACTTGCACTGTGGCATTGAGGAATGCTCAGTCACCCTCCCAGGTGTATATCGCTCGCTGACCGACCCCTAGTTTGCCTATTCTGAACGATGCAGAGCTACCTAGAGCTGACTAGCCACAAACACGGCGAAACACGTGTCCTCTGGTGCTGTCCATCGTTCCATGAGTATCTGTTTCTCTGTCTGCAGCCATAGAAGCCATCTTAATCTGTAATTTTTAATTTCAAACGCGTCTAGTGTCAATTACTTGCTTCTTTAATGGCTTTTTCGCCCCATTATAATTCACTGGCTTGCACTGTGGCATTGAGGAATGCTCAGTCACCCTCCCAGGTGTATATCACTCGCTGACCGACCCCTGGTTTGCCAATTCCGAACGATGCGCAGCCAGCTAGAGCTGACGAGCCACAAATACGGCGAAACACGTGTCCTCTGGTGCAGTCCATCGTTCCATGAGTATCTGTTTCTCTGCGTGCAGCCATAGAAGCCATCTTAATCTGTAATTTTTAATTTCAAACACGTCTAGTGTCATTTACTTGTTTCTTTAATGGCTTTTTCCCCTCATTATAATTCACTGGCTTGCACTGTGGCATTGGTGACTGCTCAGTCACCCTCCCAGGTGTATATCGCTCGCTGACCGACCCCTAGTTTGCCTATTCTGAACGATGCAGAGCTACCTAGAGCTGACGAGCCACAAACACGGCGAAACACGTGTCCTCTGGTGCTGTCCATCGTTCCATGAGTATCTGTTTCTCTGTGTGCAGCCATAGAAGCTATCTTAATCTGTAATTTTTAATTTCAAACCCGTCTAGTGTCATTTACTTGCTTCTTTAATGGCTTTTTCGCCTCATTATAATTCACTGGCTTGCACTGTGGCATTGAGGAATGCTCAGTCACCCTCCCAGGTGTATATCGCTCGCTGACCGACCCCTGGTTTGCAATTCCGAACGATGCGCATCCACCCAGAGCTGACGAGCCACAAATACGGCGAAACACGTGTCCTCTGGTGCAGTCCATCGTTCCATGAGTATCTGTTTCTCTGCGTGCAGCCATAGAAGCCACCTTAATCTGTAAATTTGAATTTCAAACACGTCTAGTGTCAACGATGAAAGATGAAAGTCACTGAAAAGGTTAGCCAGCTGTAGGGATCGAACCCACATCTTCTGGATTGCCGGCAATCCAGGACCGGCAATCCAGAAGATGTGGGTTCGATCCCTACAGCTGGCTAACCTTTTCAGTGTCTTTCATCTGTCATCGTTGATTTCTTAGGCAATTTGAGGCTTTGTTTGTATCTGTCCCTTCTATGTTGTTCCAGCCTCAGAACATCAGTTTATCTCTCGTCTAGTGTCATTTACTTGTTTCTTTAATGGCTTTTTCCCCTCATTATAATTCACTGGCTTGCACTGTGGCATTGAGGAATGCTCAGTCACCCTCCCAGGTGTATATCGGTCGCTGACCGACCCCTGGTTCGCCAATTCCGAACGATGCGCAGCAACCCAGAGCTGACGAGCCACAAATACGGCGAAACACTTGTCCTCTGGTGCAGTCCATCGTTCCATGAGTATCTTTTTCTCTGCGTGCAGCCATAGAAGCCATCTTAATCTGTAATTTTTAATTTTAAACACGTCTAGTGTCATTTACTTGTTTCTTTAATGGCTTTTTCCCCTCATTATAATTCACTGGCTTGCACTGTGGCATTGGTGACTGCTCGTCACCCTCCTAGGTGTATATCACTCTCTGACCGATCCCTGGTTTGCAAATTCCGAACGATCCGTAGCTACCCAGAGCTGACGAGCCACAAACACGGCGATACAAGTGTCCTCTGGTGCTGTCGCATTGTTCCATGAGTATCTGTTTCTCTGCGTGTAGCCATAGAAGCCATCTTAATCTGTAATTTTTAATTTCAAACACGTCTAGTGTCATTTACTTGTTTCTTTAATGGCTTCTTCCCCTCATTATAATTCACTGGCTTGCACTGTGGCATTGAGGAATGCTCAGTCACCCTCCCAGATGTATATCGCTCGCTGACCGACCCCTGGTTTGCCAATTCCGAACGATGCGCAGCCACCCAGAGCTGACGAGCCACAAATACGGCGAAACACGTGTCCTCTGGTGCAGTCCATCGTTCCATGAGTATCTTTTTCTCTGCGTGCAGCCATAGAATCCATCTTAATCTGTAATTTTTAATTTTAAACACGTCTAGTGTCATTTACTTGTTTCTTTAATGGCTTTTTCCCCTCATTATAATTCACTGGCTTGCACTGTGGCATTGGTGACTGCTCGTCACCCTCCTAGGTGTATATCACTCTCTGACCGATCCCTGGTTTGCAAATTCCGAACGATCCGCAGCTACCCAGAGCTGACGAGCCACAAACACGGCGATACAAGTGTCCTCTGGTGCTGTCGCATTGTTCCATGAGTATCTGTTTCTCTGCGTGCAGCCATAGAAGCCATCTTAATCTGTAATTTTTAATTTCAAACACGTCTAGTGTCATTTACTTGTTTCTTTAATGGCTTCTTCCCCTCATTATAATTCACTGGCTTGCACTGTGGCATTGAGGAATGAGTCACCCTCCCAGATGTATATCGCTCGCTGACCGACCCCTGGTTTGCCAATTCCGAACGATGCGCAGCCACCCAGAGCTGACGAGCCACAAATACGGCGAAACACGTGTCCTCTGGTGCGGTCCATCGTTCCATGACTATCTATTTCTCTGCGTCCAGCCACAGAAGCCACCTTAATCTGTAATTTTGAATTTAAACACGTCCAGTGTCATTTTTTGTTTCTCTAATGGCTTTTTTTTCCTCATTATAATTCACTGGCTTGCATTGTGGCATTGAGGGGTGCTCAGTCGCCATCCCAGGTGTATATCGCTCGCTGAGCGACCCCTGGTTTGCCAATTCCGAACGATGCGCAGCTACCCAGAGCTGACGAGCCGCAAACACGGCGACACACGTGTCCTCTGGTGCTGTCGCATCGTTTCATGAGTGTTTGTTTCCCTGCGTGCAGCCACAGAAGCCATCTTAATCTGTAATTTTTAATTTCAAACACGTCTAGTGTCATTTACTTGTTTCTTTAATGACTTTTTCCCTCATTATACTTCACTGGCTTGCACTGTGGCATTGAGGAGTGCTCGTTCACCTTCCCAGGTGTATATCGCTCGCTGAGCGACCCCTGGTTTGCCAATTCCGAACAATGCGAAGCTACCCAGAGCTGACGAGCCGCAAACACGGCGAAACACGTGTCCTCTGGTGCTGTCGCATCGTTTCATGAGTGTTTGTTTCCCTGCGTGCAGCCACAGAAGCCATCTTAATCTGTAATTTTTAATTTCAAACACGTCTAGTGTCATTTACTTGTTTCTTTAATGGCTTTTTCCCCTCATTATAATTCACTCGCTTGCACTGTGGCATTGAAGAGCGCTCAGTCACCCTCCCAGGTGTATATCGCTCGCTGACAGACCCCTAGTTTGCCAATTCCGAACGATGCAGAGCTACCTAGAGCTGACGAGCCACAAACACGGCGAAACACGTGTCCTCTGGTGCTGGTTATCGTTCCATTAGTATATGTTTCTCTGTGTGCAGCCATAGAAGCCATCTTAATCTGTAATTTTTTAATTTCAAACACGTCTAGTGTCATTTACTTGTTTCTTTAATGGCTTTTTCCCCTCATTATAATTCACTGGCTTGCACTGTGGCATTGAGGAATGCTCAGTCATCCTCCCAGGTGTATATCGCTCGCTGACAGACCCCTGGTTTGCCAATTCCGAACGATGCGTAGCCACCCAGAGCTGACGAGCAACAAATACGGCGAAACACGTGTCCTCTGGTGCAGTCCATCGTTGCTTGAGTATCTGTTTCTCTGCGTGCAGCCATAGAAGCCATCTTAATCTGTAATTTTTAATTTCAAACACGTCTAATGTCATTTACTTGTTTCTTTAATGGCTTTTCCCCCTCATTATAATTCACAGGCTTGCACTGTGACATTGAGGAGTGCTCAGTCACCCTCTCAGGTGTATATCGCTCGCTGACCGACCCCTAGCTTGCCAATTCTGAACGATGAGCAGCCACCTAGAGCTGACGAGCCACAAATACGGCGAAACACGTGTCCTTTGGTGCAGTCCATCGTTCCATGAGTATCTGTTTCTCTGCGTGCAGCCATAGAAGCCATCTTAATCTGTAATTTTTAATTTCAAACACGTCTAGTGTCATTTACTTGTTTCTTTAATGGCTTTTTCCCCTCATTATAATTCACTGGCTTGCACTGTGGCATTGGTGACTGCTCAGTCACACTCCCAGGTGTATATCGCTCGCTGACCCTGTTGGAAAAAAGCCAAATAGGTTGTATGCGATCCTATTTATCCTATACAAATTGATGTAGGATCCTTTATGTCCTATTTTGTATCATGTGGGAGAGTTGTGGGATCCTACATGTCCTATATTAATTCACATATAGGTGAGTCATAGGATCCTACCTGTCTCATATTAGGCTATGTAGGAGAGTTGTGGTGTCCTACTTGTCCCATATTCGGCAATATAGGAGAGTTGTAGGACACTACATCGCCTATATCCGGCTACGTAGCAGACTTGTAGGATCCTACAAGGCATCAAAAAGGAGCTATGGGAGATCTTACGTGGCCTGTTTGGTTTCATGTGGGGAGGACGTGGGGAATTATTTTGAGATATGGAAGTGATATATTAACACAGCAACAAACATTATTTGATTCCTTCAAAACAGGGGCCCAGAACGAACTAGTCATATTCAATCATGTTTGCCAACGCGCACACATACGGCAGGTTATCAAGTGCGAATTCTATTAGAACCACTGCAAATGAATATATTTTTTTAGGTTGAAAACAACTGAATGGACTGGTTGCATTCATTTATGGAACATGCATAGAGTATGCCCATTACTAGTCGTCGAAACATCAAGCATACAATGATGCGTGCATTCCTTTGAGTACTATTTAAGCACAAACTTCGACAACAGTGCGCAACAGGTCGAGGTGGCGGTAGAACGCCATCGAGCGACATTGCGGTGTCTATGGGGTTTTCGGTCTAATTTCTACGACTAAACCGGTTCTATCAGGACGCGGCTTGTTGTGACGGATTCCCCAATCCTTCGCCTTCACGTGCACGCTCACGGCTCGCAGGAAATCCTAAGAGTAGTCGAGATACTTGAAAATTCCAGGCCTCCGTCTGCACTTCCGATACATTCGGAGCTCCGTAACATCCGCCCCGGTGGTCATGTCGACGCCAGAATTTCCGTCCTAGTAGGACATGAGTCGCTCTACGATCGGTCAAATGGAACCATGAGTCGGTCTTTAGCGGTTCGGGGGTTGTGGGCAGAGACGCGTTCGTAACTCTGTTTTTTTAAGCTTTGATGCCCTTTTTCGGACGGAAGCCCGCATCGGACAGTTTTCACCTTTCTAGAGTGCACTCGCCTCAACTCGGTGAACGTGGCAAAATTTACTACAGCTGTCAAAGTCTTCTGGTTCTCGAGCTACCGGTTTCCGTGTTTACACTCCTCCCAATACATGGGACTGCCGGCTGTTTTTCCCCTAAAACTGTTTCCATCGCACCTACAGAGTCGTGTTTGACATAGTTTTGAAGCTCTTGACGTGCTCTTTCCAACCGCTTTAATCCCGTAAGCGCGAGACTCTCCGTTCCCCAGATATGGGCTTTGCAGTTGGAGGGCCATGGCACTGGCGCCAGCAAGTCTGGCTGACGCCGCTCGGAGACGCTTCCGTGGGTGCCGTTCCTTTAGTGCCGTAATCTCGCTTACCTAACGTCCAATTTACTGGAAATTTTGGATGCGTGTTCTTCGTTCTTTGCTCTACAACTTTTCAATTCGCACCTTCCGTCTATTTACTACAGGTTATGGCGTTATTCCCGAATTCCTTAGGCTGACTCTCCTTCTGCGCACCTTCGTCCCTGTTTTTAGGTTTGAACCCTGTGGGAGATCTGAATCACCTATTAATGGATTCGTGCACTCCGAACACCGAACGGCTAGAAACTTGCGGGATCTTTTTATCTCTCTCCATTCTCGAGTGAGGACAAACATGGCAAAAGCGGCTCGTTATACATGGGGCTGGGGGCATTTTTTTCGATGTCGGTTGTTTGTTGGCGTAGAAATGTGATTGAAGACTTATTTTGACGGGAAAAACGTCCTCTTTCCAATGGCACTGGTCACCCGTACGCGCGACTTTCTGCTTTCTGGATGTAGCGCGAGGAGAGCATGGTGGAGAGAGCCGTTACAGCCAGGCGGCGCCGTTGGAGCTTGGAATTCCTCCAGCTCATTTGGAAGGGAAATCATAGAAGCGTTCGGACGCATGTCCAGAGAGCTGTCGTTCGGGAAGCGTCTTTCGTCGTAGTTTTGGTGGTTTTGGTGCCCCGCAGTGCTGTGACTGTATTTCATGCTTTACTAGTGGTATCTGGACCTGTTTCTGTGTGTGTACCTTGGAAGACCGAAAGCTGTTGGGTTTCGTGAATTGAAGGTTAGTTGTGTGCATGTAATGCCATGTTTCGTGCACCTTTTGCTTTGTATTCTTCCTAGCGTGTGGGTTCCTATAACTTTATCCGCTCAGTGCGATTATTACCCTATTGTTACCTATTTCCTTATCCTCCATCTGTAATCTTGTGCTCTTACCCTGTTGGTTAACCTGTATCATCACTTAACATCAGGTTGATATAATGTGTGATGCTTCTGCGGCCCTGCTACAGGGTACCGGTGCTCTAAAGATACATATCTTCCTTTTTTGGTTATTAATTCATAATAACTCAGCTTGTGTCATGCATATTTTCCCCGAGTGTGGAAGGAATATGACAGAATGTAAATAGTTGCGGATATTATAACTCAACGTGCATTGTTTTCACCCTGTTCAGGTAATGCCTTACTGACACCCTTGCTGTAGCCCCAGTTGTCATAGTTAATTGATCTTACTGCTAACAAACAAAGCCATTGTCTTTGGACCTCAAGTAACAGCATATGTGGGAAGTCTGGTTAACCTGTGCACGAGTTTTGGCATATTTTATGTGACACATAATGTATTATCCCTTGTTAAATCTAGCTTCCTAACTCACTTTATTGTTTCAGATGCCTACAAGAAATATATCTTAGAGCTATCATCTAGCATGATCTGTAAAGGTGTTGAAGACGCTGTACATCAGGCAAGAGTGTGATTGTTCAACAGACATGTCACAGGGATGATGAACGATATCAATTAAAAAAAAAAAATAGAAGCTGCATGATTTGTTATTTCCTAATATACACAGCACAATAGGGTGCACAAATTATACGGGATCACAACGAGAGACTTGAACCTATTTGCATGTAGGACCCAACGTAGGTCCCACAATCAAATAGGATCCTGTTAATATGTAGGATCGCATTTGCATGTAGGTCCCCCAACCAAATAGGATCCTGTTTATATGTAGGATCGCATTTGCATGTAGGACCCACAATTAAACAGGATCCTATTTGTATGTAGGTTCCTTCATCATGTAGGACCTGGTGTCATAATACCATATGGAGTCAAGTAGGAATTTCCAATAGGGGACCGACCCCTAGTTTGCCTATTCTGAACGATGCAGAGCTACCTAGAGCTGACGAGCCACAAACACGGCGAAACACGTGTCCTCTGGTGCTGTCCATCGTTCCATGAGTATCTGTTTCTCTGTGTGCAGCCATAGAAGCTATCTTAATCTGTAATTTTTAATTTCAAACACGTCTAGTGTCATTTACTTGTTTCTTTAATGGCTTTTCCCCTCATTATAATTCACTGGCTTGCACTGTGGCATTGAGGAATGCTCAGTCACCCTCCCAGGTGTATATCACTCGCTGACCGACCCCTGGTTTGCCAATTCCGAACGATGCGCAGCCACCTAGAGCTGACGAGCCACAAATACAGCGAAGCACGTGTCCTCTGGTGCAGTCCATCGTTCCATGAGTATCTGTTTCTCTGCGTGCAGCCATAGAAGCCATCTTAATCTGTAATTTTTAATTTCAAACACGTCTAGTGTCATTTACTTGTTTCCTTAATGGCTTTTCCCCCTCATTATAATTCACTGGCTTGCACTGTGGCATTGAGGAGTGCTCAGTCACCCTCCCAGGTGTATATCGCTCGCTCACCGACCCCTAGTTTGCCTATTCTGAACGATGCAGACCTACCTAGAGCTGACGAGCCACAAACACGGAGAAACACGTGTCCTCTGGTGCTGTCCATCGTTCCATGAGTATCTGTTTCTCTGTGTGCAGCCATAGAAGCCATCTTAATTTGTAATTTTTAATTTCAAACACGTCTAGTGTCATTTACTTGTTTCTTTAATGGCTTTTCCCCCTCACTATAATTCACTGGCTTGCACTGTGGCATTGAGGAATGCTCAGTCACCCTCCCAGGTGTATATCGCTCGCTGACCGACCCCTGGTTTGCCAATTCCGAACGATGCGCAGCTACCCAGAGCTGTCGAGCCACAAATACGGCGAAACACGTGTCCTCTGGTGCGGTCCATCGTTCCATGACTATCTATTTCTCTGCGTCCAGCCACAGAAGCCACCTTAATCTGTAATTTTGAATTTAAACACGTCCAGTGTCATTTTTTGTTTCTCTAATGGCTTTTTTCTCCTCATTATAATTCACTGGCTTGCACTATGGCATTGAAGAGCGCTCAGTCACCCTCCCAGGTGTATATCGCTCGCTGACCGACCCCTAGTTTGCCAATTCCGAACGATGCAGAGCTACCTAGAGCTGACGAGCCACAAACACGGCGAAACACGTGTTCTCTGGTGCTCTCGCATCGTTCCATGAGTGTCCGTTTATCTGCGTGCAGCCATGGAAGCCATCTTAATCTGTAATTTTCAATTTCAAACACGTCTAGTGTCATTTACTTGTTTCTTTAATGGCTTTTCCCCCTCATTATAATTCACAGGCTTGCACTGTGACATTGAGGAGTGCTCAGTCACCCTCTCAGGTGTATATCGCTCGCTGACCGACCCCTAGCTTGCCAATTCCGAACGATGCGCAGCTACCCAGAGCTGACGAGCCACAAACACGGCGAAACACGTGTCCTCTGGTGCTGTCCATCTTTCCATGAGTATCTATTTCTCTGCGTGCAGCCATAGAAGCCATCTTAATCTGTAAATTTGAATTTCAAACACGTCTAGTGTCATTTACTTGTTTCTTTAATGGCTTTTTCCCCTCATTATAATTCACTGGCTTGCACTGTGGCATTGAGGAATGCTCAGTCATCCTCCCAGGTGTATATCGCTCGCTGACAGACCCCTGGTTTGCCAATTCCGAACGATGCGTAGCCACCCAGAGCTGACGAGCAACAAATACGGCGAAACACGTGTCCTCTGGTGCAGTCCATCGTTGCTTGAGTATCTGTTTCTCTGCGTGCAGCCATAGAAGCCATCTTAATCTGTAATTTTTAATTTCAAACACGTCTAGTGTCATTTACTTGTTTCTTTAATGATTTTTTCCCCTCATTATAATTCACTGGCTTGCACTGTGGCTTTTGTGACTGCTCAGTCACCCTTCCAGGTGTATATCGCTCTCTGACCGATCCCTGGTTTGCAAATTCCGAACGATCCGCAGCTACCCAGAGCTGACGAGCCACAAACACGGCGATACAAGTGTCCTCTGGTGCTGTCGCATCGTTCCATGAGTATCTGTTTCTCTGCGTGCAGCCATAGAAGCCATCTTAATCTGTAATTTTTAATTTCAAACACGTCTAGTGTCATTTACTTGTTTCTTTAATGGCTTCTTCCCCTCATTATAATTCACTGGCTTGCACTGTGGCATTGAGGAATGCTCAGTCACCCTCCCAGGTGTATATCACTCGCTGACCGACCCCTGGTTTGCCAATTCCGAACGATGAGCAGCCACCTAGAGCTGACGAGCCACAAATACGGCGAAACACGTGTCCTCTGGTGCAGTCCATCGTTCCATGAGTATCTGTTTCTCTTCGTGCAGCCATAGAAGCCATCTTAATCTGTAATTTTTAATTTCAAACACGTCTAGTGTCATTTACTTGTTTCTTTAATGGCTTTTTCCCCTCATTATAATTCACTGGCTTGCACTGTGGCATTGGTGACTGCTCAGTCACCCTCCCAGGTGTATATCGCTCGCTGACCGACCCCTAGTTTGCCTATTCTGAACGATGCAGAGCTACCTAGAGCTGACGAGCCACAAACACGGCGAAACACGTGTCCTCTGGTGCTGTCCATCGTTCCATGAGTATCTGTTTCTCTGTGTGCAGCCATAGAAGCTATCTTAATCTGTAATTTTTAATTTCAAACACGTCTAGTGTCATTTACTTGCTTCTTTAATGGCTTTTTCGCCTCATTATAATTCACTGGCTTGCACTGTGGCATTGAGGAATGCTCAGTCACCCTCCCAGGTGTATATCACTCGCTGACCGACCCCTGGTTTGCCAATTCCGAACGATGCGCAGCCACCTAGAGCTGACGAGCCACAAACACGGCGAAACACGTGTCCTCTGGTGCTGTCCATCGTTCCATGAGTATCTGTTTCTCTGTGTGCAGCCATAGAAGCTATCTTAATCTGTAATTTTTAATTTCAAACACGTCTAGTGTCATTTACTTGCTTCTTTAATGGCTTTTCTCCCTCATTATAATTCACTGGCTTGCACTGTGGCATTGAGGAGTGCTCAGTCACCCTCCCAGGTGTATATCGCTCGCTGACCGACCCCTAGTTTGCCTATTCTGAACGATGCAGGCCTACCTAGAGCTGACGAGCCACAAACACGGAGAAACACGTGTCCTCTGGTGCTGTCCATCGTTCCATGAGTATCTGTTTCTCTGTGTGCAGCCATAGAAGCCATCTTAATTTGTAATTTTTAATTTCAAACACGTCTAGTGTCATTTACTTGTTTCTTTAATGGCTTTCCCCCCTCATTATAATTCACTGGCTTGCACTGTGGCATTGAGGAATGCTCAGTCACCCTCCCAGGTGTATATCGTTCGCTGACCGACCCCTGGTTTGCCAATTCCGAACGATGCGCAGCTACCCAGAGCTGTCGAGCCACAAATACCGCGAAACACGTATCCTCTGGTGCAGTCCATCGTTCCATGAGTATCTGTTTCTCTGCGTGCAGCCATGAAGCCATCTGAATCTGTAATTTTTTATTTCAAACACATCTAGTGTCATTTACTTGTTTCTTTAATGGCTTTTTCCCCTCATTATAATTCACTGGCTTGCACTGTGGCATTGAGGAATGCTCAGTCACCCTCCCAGGTGTATATCGGTCGCTGACCGACCCCTGGTTCGCCAATTCCGAACGATGCGCAGCAACCCAGAGCTGACGAGCCACAAATACGGCGAAACACGTGTCCTCTGGTGCAGTCCATCGTTCCATGAGTATCTTTTTCTCTGCGTGCAGCCATAGAAGCCATCTTAATCTGTAATTTTTAATTTCAAACACGTCTAGTGTCATTTACTTGTTTCTTTAATGGCTTTTTCCCCTCATTATAATTCACTGGCTTGCACTGTGGCATTGGTGACTGCTCGTCACCCTCCTAGGTGTATATCACTCTCTGACCGATCCCTGGTTTGCAAATTCCGAACGATCCGCAGCTACCCAGAGCTGACGAGCCACAAACACGGCGATACAAGTGTCCTCTGGTGCTGTCGCATCGTTCCATGAGTATCTGTTTCTCTGCGTGTAGCCATAGAAGCCATCTTAATCTGTAATTTTTAATTTCAAACACGTCTAGTGTCATTTTCTTGTTTCTTTAATGGCTTTTTCGCCTCATTATAATTCATTGGCTTGCACTGTGGCATTGAGGAATGCTCAGTCACCCTCCCAGGTGTATATCGCTCGCTGACCTACCCCTGGTTTGCCAATTCCGAACGATGCGCAGCCAACCAGAGCTGACGAGAAACAAACACGGCGAAACACGTGTCCTCTGGAGCAGTCCATCGTTCCATGAGTATCTGTTTCTCTGCGTGCAGCCATAGAAGCCATCTTAATCTGTAATTTTTAATTTCAAACACGTCTAGTGTCATTTACTTGTTTCTTTAATGGCTTCTTCCCCTCATTATAATTAACTGGCTTGCACTGTGGCATTGAGGAATGCTCAGTCACCCTCCCAGGTGTATATCACTCCCTGACCGACCCCTGGTTTGCCAATTCCGAACGACGCGCAGCCACCTAGAGCTGACGAGCCACAAATACGGCGAAACACGTGTCCTCTGGTGCAGTCCATCGTTCCATGAGTATCTGTTTCTCTGCGTGCAGCCATAGAACCCATCTTAATCTGTAATTTTTAATTCCAAACACGTCTAGTGTCATTTACTTGTTTCTTTAATGGCTTTTTCCCCTCATTATAACTCACTGGCTTGCACTGTGGCATTGGTGACTGCTCAGTCACCCTCCCAGGTGTATATCGCTCGCTGACCGACCCCTAGTTTGCCTATTCTGAACGATGCAGAGCTACCTAGAGCTGACGAGCCACAAACACGGCGAAACACGTGTCCTCTGGTGCTGTCCATCGTTCCATGAGTATCTGTTTCTCTGTGTGCAGCCATAGAAGCTATCTTAATGTGTAATTTTTAATTTTAAACACGTCTAGTGTCATTTACTTGCTTCTTTAATGGCTTTTTCGCCTCATTATATTTCACTGGCTTGCACTGTGGCATTGAGGAATGCTCAGTCACCCTCCCAGGTGTATATCACTCGCTGACCGACCCCTGGTTTGCCAATTCCGAACGATGCGCAGCCACCTAGAGCTGACGAGCCACAAATACGGCGAAACACGTGTCCTCTGGTGCAGTCCATCGTTCCATGAGTATCTGTTTCTCTGCGTGCAGCCATAGAAGCCATCTTAATCTGTAATTTTTAATTTCAAACACGTCTAGTGTCATTTACTTGTTTCTTTAATGGCTTTTCCCCCTCATTATAATTCACAGGCTTGCACTGTGACATTGAGGAGTGCTCAGTCACCCTCTCAGGTGTATATCGCTCGCTGACCGACCCCTAGCTTGCCAATTCCGAACGATGCGCAGCTACCCAGAGCTGACGAGCCACAAACACCGCGAAACACGTGTTCTCTGGTGCTGTCCATCGTTCCATGAGTATCTATTTCTCTGCGTTCAGCCATAGAAGCCATCTTAATCTGTAAATTTGAATTTCAAACACGTCTAGTGTCACTTACTTGTTTCTTTAATGGCTTTTTCCCCTCATTATAATTCACTGGCTTGCACTGTGGCATTGAGGAATGCTCAGTCACCCTCCCAGGTGTATATCGCTCGCTGACCGACCCCTGGTTTGCCAATTCCGAACGATGCGCAGCCACCCAGAGCTGACGAGCCACAAATACGGCGAAACACGTGTCCTCTGGTGCAGTCCATCGTTCCATGAGTATCTGTTTCTCTGTGTGCAGCCATAGAAGCCATCTTAATCTGTAATTTTTAATTTCAAACACGTCTAGTGTCATTTACTTGTTTCTTTAATGGCTTTTCTCCTCATTATAATTCACGGGCTTGCACTGTGGCATTGAAGAGCGCTCAGTCACCCTCCCAGGTGTATATCGCTCTCTGACCGACCCCTAGTATGCCTATTCTGAACGATGCAGAGCTACCTAGAGCTGACGAGCCACAAACACAGCGAAACACGTGTCCTCTGGTGCAGTCCATCATTCCATGAGTATCTGTTTCTCTGTGTGCAGCCATAGAAGCCATCTTAATTTGTAATTTTTAATTTCAAACACGTCTAGTGTCATTTACTTGTTTCTTTAATGGCTTTTCCCCCTCATTATAATTCACTGGCTTGCACTGTGGCATTGAGGAATGCTCAGTCACCCTCCCAGGTGTATATCGTTCGCTGACCGACCCCTGGTTTGCCAATTCCGAACGATGCGCAGCTACCCAGAGCTGTCGAGCCACAAATACCGCGAAACACGTATCCTCTGGTGCAGTCCATCGTTCCATGAGTATCTGTTTCTCTGCGTGCAGCCATAGAAGCCATCTTAATCTGTAATTTTTAATTTCAAACACGTCTAGTGTCATTTACTTGTTTCTTTAATGGCTTCTTCCCCTCATTATAATTCACTGGCTTGCACTGTGGCATTGAGGAATGCTCAGTCACCCTCCCAGATGTATATCGCTCGCTGACCGACCCCTAGTTTGCCAATTCCGAACGATGCAGAGCTACCTAGAGCTGACGAGCCACAAACACGGCGAAACACGTGTTCTCTGGTGCTCTCGCATCGTTCCATGAGTGTCTGTTTATCTGCGTGCAGCCATGGAAGCCACCTTAATCTGTAATTTTGAATTTCAAACAAGTCTAGTGTCATTTACTTGTTTCTTTAATGACTTTTTCCCTCATTATAATTCACTGGCTTGCACTGTGGCATTGAGGAGTGCTCGTTCACCTTCCCAGGTGTATATCGCTCGCTGAGCGACCCCTGGTTTGCCAATTCCGAACAATGCGAAGCTACCCAGAGCTGACGAGCCGCAAACACGACGAAACACGTGTCCTCTGGTGCTGTCGCATCGTTTCATGAGTGTTTGTTTCCCTGCGTGCAGCCACAGAAGCCATCTTAATCTGTAATTTTTAATTTCAAACACGTCTAGTGTCATTTACTTGTTTCTTTAATGGCTTTTTCTCCTCATTATAATTCACTGGCTTGCACTGTGGCATTGAAGAGCGCTCAGTCACCCTCCCAGGTGTATATCGCTCGCTGACAGACCCCTAGTTTGGCAATTCCGAACGATGCAGAGCTACCTAGAGCTGACGAGCCACAAACACAGCGAAACACGTGTCCTCTGGTGCTGTCCATCATTCCATGAGTATCTGTTTCTCTGTGTGCAGCCATAGAAGCCATCTTAATTTGTAATTTTTAATTTCAAACACGTCTAGTGTCATTTACTTGTTTCTTTAATGGCTTTTCCCCCTCATTATAATTCACTGGCTTGCACTGTGGCATTGAGGAATGCTCAGTCACCCTCCCAGGTGTATATCGTTCGCTGACCGACCCCTGGTTTGCCAATTCCGAACGATGCGCAGCTACCCAGAGCTGTCGAGCCACAAATACCGCGAAACACGTATCCTCTGGTGCAGTCCATCGTTCCATGAGTATCTGTTTCTCTGCGTGCAGCCATAGAAGCCATCTTAATCTGTAATTTTTAATTTCAAACACGTCTAGTGTCATTTACTTGTTTCTTTAATGGCTTCTTCCCCTCATTATAATTCACTGGCTTGCACTGTGGCATTGAGGAATGCTCAGTCACCCTCCCAGATGTATATCGCTCGCTGACCGACCCCTAGTTTGCCAATTCCGAACGATGCAGAGCTACCTAGAGCTGACGAGCCACAAACACGGCGAAACACGTGTTCTCTGGTGCTCTCGCATCGTTCCATGAGTGTCTGTTTATCTGCGTGCAGCCATGGAAGCCACCTTAATCTGTAATTTTGAATTTCAAACAAGTCTAGTGTCATTTACTTGTTTCTTTAATGACTTTTTCCCTCATTATAATTCACTGGCTTGCACTGTGGCATTGAGGAGTGCTCGTTCACCTTCCCAGGTGTATATCGCTCGCTGAGCGACCCCTGGTTTGCCAATTCCGAACAATGCGAAGCTACCCAGAGCTGACGAGCCGCAAACACGGCGAAACACGTGTCCTCTGGTGCTGTCGCATCGTTTCATGAGTGTTTGTTTCCCTGCGTGCAGCCACAGAAGCCATCTTAATCTGTAATTTTTAATTTCAAACACGTCTAGTGTCATTTACTTGTTTCTTTAATGGCTTTTTCTCCTCATTATAATTCACTGGCTTGCACTGTGGCATTGAAGAGCGCTCAGTCACCCTCCCAGGTGTATATCGCTCGCTGACAGACCCCTAGTTTGGCAATTCCGAACGATGCAGAGCTACCTAGAGCTGACGAACCACAAACACGGCGAAACACGTGTCCTCTGGTGCTGTTTATCGTTCCATCAGTATATGTTTCTCTGTGTGCAGCCATAGAAGCCATCTTAATCTGTAATTTTTTAATTTCAAACACGTCTAGTGTCATTCACTTGTTTCTTTAATGGCTTTTTCCCCTCATTATAATTCACTGGCTTGCACTGTGGCATTGAGGAATGCTCAGTCATCCTCCCAGGTGTATATCGCTCGCTGACAGACCCCTGGTTTGCCAATTCCGAACGATGCGTAGCCACCCAGAGCTGACGAGCAACAAATACGGCGAAACACGTGTCCTCTGGTGCAGTCCATCGTTGCTTGAGTATCTGTTTCTCTGCGTGCAGCCATAGAAGCCATCTTAATCTGTAATTTTTAATTTCAAACACGTCTAGTGTCATTTACTTGTTTCTTTAATGGCTTTTCCCCCTCATTATAATTCACAGGCTTGCACTGTGACATTGAGGAGTGCTCAGTCACCCTCTCAGGTGTATATCGCTCGCTGACCGACCCCTAGCTTGCCAATTCCGAACGATGCGCAGCTACCCAGAGCTGACGAGCCACAAACACGGCGAAACACGTGTTCTCTGGTGCTGTCCATCGTTCCATGAGTATCTATTTCTCTGCGTTCAGCCATAGAAGCCATCTTAATCTGTAAATTTGAATTTCAAACACGTCTAGTGTCATTTACTTGTTTCTTTAATGGCTTTTTCCCCTCATTATAATTCACTGGCTTGCACTGTGGCATTGAGGAATGCTCAGTCACCCTCCCAGGTGTATATCGCTCGCTGACCGACCCCTGGTTTGCCAATTCCGAACGATGCGCAGCCACCCAGAGCTGACGAGCCACAAATACGGCGAAACACGTGTCCTCTGGTGCAGTCCATCGTTCCATGAGTATCTGTTTCTCTGCGTGCAGCCATAGAAGCCATCTTAATCTGTAATTTTTAATTTCAAACACGTCTAGTGTCATTTACTTGTTTCTTTAATGGCTTTTCCCCTCATTATAATTCACGGGCTTGCACTGTGGCATTGAAGAGCGCTCAGTCACCCTCCCAGGTGTATATCGCTCTCTGACCGACCCCTAGTATGCCTATTCTGAACGATGCAGAGCTACCTAGAGCTGACGAGCCACAAACACAGCGAAACACGTGTCCTCTGGTGCTGTCTATCATTCCATGAGTATCTGTTTCTCTGTGTGCAGCCATAGAAGCCATCTTAATCTGTAATTTTTAATTTCAAACACGTCTAGTGTCATTTTCTTGTTTCTTTAATGGCTTTTTCGCCTCATTATAATTCACTGGCTTGCACTGTGGCATTGAGGAATGCTCAGTCACCCTCCCAGGTGTATATCGCTCGCTGACCGACCCCTGGTTTGCCAATTCCGAACGATGCGCAGCCACCCAGAGCTGACGAGCCACAAATACGGCGAAACACGTCTCCTCTGGTGCAGTCCATCGTTCCATGAGTATCTGTTTCTCTGCGTGCAGCCATAGAAGCCATCTTAATCTGTAATTTTTAATTTCAAACACGTCTAGTGTCATTTACTTGTTTCTTTAATGGCTTTTCCCCTCATTATAATTCACTGGCTTGCACTGTGGCATTGAAGAGCGCTCAGTCACCCTCCCAGGTGTATATCGCTCGCTGACCGACCCCTAGTATGCCTATTCTGAACGATGCAGAGCTACCTAGAGCTGACGAGCCACAAACACAGCGAAACACGTGTCCTCTGGTGCTGTCCATCATTCCATGAGTATCTGTTTCTCTGTGTGCAGCCATAGAAGCCATCTTAATCTGTAATTTTTAATTTCAAACACGTCTAGTGTCATTTTCTTGTTTCTTTAATGGCTTTTTCGCCTCATTATAATTCATTGGCTTGCACTGTGGCATTGAGGAATGCTCAGTCACCCTCCCAGGTGTATATCGCTCGCTGACCTACCCCTGGTTTGCCAATTCCGAACGATGCGCAGCCAACCAGAGCTGACGAGAAACAAACACGGCGAAACACGTGTCCTCTGGAGCAGTCCATCGTTCCATGAGTATCTGTTTCTCTACGTGCAGCCATAGAAGCCATCTTAATCTGTAATTTTTAATTTCAAACACGTCTAGTGTCATTTACTTGTTTCTTTAATGGCTTCTTCCCCTCATTATAATTCACTGGCTTGCACTGTGGCATTGAGGAATGCTCAGTCACCCTCCCAGGTGTATATCACTCCCTGACCGACCCCTGGTTTGCCAATTCCGAACGACGCGCAGCCACCTAGAGCTGACGAGCCACAAATACGGCGAAACACGTGTCCTCTGGTGCAGTCCATCGTTCCATGAGTATCTGTTTCTCTGCGTGCAGCCATAGAACCCATCTTAATCTGTAATTTTTAATTTCAAACACGTCTAGTGTCATTTACTTGTTTCTTTAATGGCTTTTTCCTCTCATTATAATTCACTGGCTTGCAGTGTGGCATTGGTGACTGCTCAGTCACCCTCCCAGGTGTATATCGCTCGCTGACCGACCCCTAGTTTGCCTATTCTGAACGATGCAGAGCTACCTAGAGCTGACGAGCCACAAACACGGCGAAACACGTGTCCTCTGGTGCTGTCCATCGTTCCATGAGTATCTGTTTCTCTGTGTGCAGCCATAGAAGCTATCTTAATGTGTAATTTTTAATTTCAAACACGTCTAGTGTCATTTACTTGCTTCTTTAATGGCTTTTTCGCCTCATTATAATTCACTGGCTTGCACTGTGGCATTGAGGAATGCTCAGTCACCCTCCCAGGTGTATATCGCTCGCTGACCGACCCCTGGTTTGCCAATTCCGAACGATGCGCAGCCACCTAGAGCTGACGAGCCACAAATACGGCGAAACACGTGTCCTCTGGTGCAGTCCATCGTTCCATGAGTGTCTGTTTCTCTGCGTGCAGCCATAGAAGCCATCTTAATCTGTAATTTTTAATTTCAAACACGTCTAGTGTCATTTACTTGTTTCCTTAATGGCTTTTCCCCCTCATTATAATTCACTGGCTTGCACTGTGGCATTGAGGAGTGCTCAGTCACCCTCCCAGGTGTATATCGCTCGCTGACCGACCCCTAGTTTGCCTATTCTGAACGATGCAGACCTACCTAGAGCTGACGAGCCACAAACACGGAGAAACACGTGTCCTCTGGTGCTGTCCATCGTTCCATGAGTATCTGTTTCTCTGTGTGCAGCCATAGAAGCCATCTTAATTTGTAATTTTTAATTTCAAACACGTCTAGTGTCATTTACTTGTTTCTTTAATGACTTTTTCCCTCATTATAATTCACTGGCTTGCACTGTGGCATTGAGGAGTGCTCGTTCACCTTCCCAGGTGTATATCGCTCGCTGAGCGACCCCTGGTTTGCCAATTCCGAACAATGCGAAGCTACCCAGAGCTGACGAGCCGCAAACACGGCGAAACACGTGTCCTCTGGTGCTGTCGCATCGTTTCATGAGTGTTTGTTTCCCTGCGTGCAGCCACAGAAGCCATCTTAATCTGTAATTTTTAATTTCAAACACGTCTAGTGTCATTTACTTGTTTCTTTAATGGCTTTTTCTCCTCATTATAATTCACTGGCTTGCACTGTGGCATTGAAGAGCGCTCAGTCACCCTCCCAGGTGTATATCGCTCGCTGACAGACCCCTAGTTTGCCAATTCCGAACGATGCAGAGCTACCTAAAGCTGACGAGCCACAAACACGGCGAAACACGTGTCCTCTGGTGCTGTTCATCGTTCCATTAGTATATGTTTCTCTGTGTGCAGCCATAGAAGCCATCTTAATCTGTAATTTTTTAATTTCAAACACGTCTAGTGTCATTTACTTGTTTCTCTAATGGCTTTTTCCCCTCATTATAATTCACTGGCTTGCACTGTGGCATTGAGGAATGCTCAGTCATCCTCCCAGGTGTATATCGCTCGCTGACAGACCCCTGGTTTGCCAATTCCGAACGATGCGTAGCCACCCAGAGCTGACGAGCAACAAATACGGCGAAACACGTGTCCTCTGGTGCAGTCCATCGTTGCTTGAGTATCTGTTTCTCTGCGTGCAGCCATAGAAGCCATCTTAATCTGTAATTTTTAATTACAAACACGTCTAGTGTCATTTACTTGTTTCTTTAATGGGTTTTCCCCCTCATTATAATTCACAGGCTTGCACTGCGACATTGAGGAGTGCTCAGTCACCCTCTCAGGTGTATATCGCTCGCTGACCGACCCCTAGCTTGCCAATTCCGAACGATGCGCAGCTACCCAGAGCTGACGAGCCACAAACACGGCGAAACACGTGTCCTCTGGTGCTGTCCATCGTTCCATGAGTATCTGTTTCTCTGCGTACAGCCATAGAAGCCATCTTAATCTGTAAATTTGAATTTCAAACACGTCTAGTGTCATTTACTTGTTTCTTTAATGGCTTTTTCCCCTCATTATAATTCACTGGCTTGCACTATGGCATTGAGGAATGCTCAGTCACCCTCCCAGGTGTATATCGCTCGCTGACCGACCCCTGGTTTGCCAATTCCGAACGATGCGCAGCCACCTAGTGCTGACGAGCCACAAATA